>NC_081555.1:83729645-83760970 GCF_963082655.1 Stomoxys calcitrans | reverse complement strand
CAAAAATTTCAATTCAATTCAATTTGGTATTATTTGAAAATCAATACCAGAGAGATTATTTAAAGAAATTCCCATGCTGCACATGAATTTCGTTTCATTGGTGGTGTTTTTGCCCCTCTGCATAGCATTTTATTTTTTATTTCCAGACATTCTCACAATGTCACAAAATAAAAGTTTTAAACTAATACCTTTCAAACGCATCCCTGTGGGTAAGTTGATAAGCCAAAGCAAATATTTTGCAAAGAAATGAATTCTTTTATTGCTCCATGGGACTATTAGAGACTGAAGTAGTTGAATTTTCATCTTTTCGCATTTCTATTCGGTCTTTGAATGTTTCTGTTACTTTCACAAACATCAAAATATTATATTAAGAATTGCCGTTTGTACCTAAAAAAAAAAAAAAAACATTTTGTTTGAAAAGGACGTTTGGTGCTATGGTATAATGTATACTACGAAAAACATATTAAAAGTACTTAATAAATACATGACTCTAAATACTGTCTAGTAAGGGTTGATGCACTATTTCTCTTTCCGCGTTTGCAAAAAAAAAAATAACAAGTAAAAAGGCGTTAAGTTCGGCCGGGCCGATCTTTGGATACCCACCGCCTTGGGTATATATGTAAACCACCTTTCGTCAAAATCCGGGGAAAATGCATACCTTATGCCCCATAGCGGCTATATCGATATATGTTCCGATTTGGACCAAATACTAATAAGTACAAGTCCTTGTTCAATTGTGTAAAACAAAATAACCCGATCTGAAACATAAACTGCCTTTTATTGGGCCAAGAATTTAAATCGAGATATCGGTCTATATGGCAGCTATATCCAAATCTGGACCGATTTGGACCAAGTTGCAGCTAAATGTCGAAGAGCCTAACACAACCCACTGTCCCAAATTTCGGCGACATTGGACAATAAATGCGCCTTTTATGGGCTCAAAACCTTAAATCGAGAGATCGGTCTATATGGCAGCTATATCCAAATATGGACCGATCTGGGCCTAATTAATGAAGGATATCGAAGGGCTTAACACAACTCACTGTCCCAAATTTCAGCAAAATTGGACAATAAATGTGGCTTTTATGGGCCAAAGACCCTAAATCGTTGGATCGGTCTATATGGCAGCTATATCCACATTAAGACCGATCTGGGCCAAATTGATGAAGGATGTTGAACGGCCTAACAAAACACACTGTCCTAAATTTCAGCAAAATCGGCTAATAAATCTGGCTTTTATGGGCCTAAGAACCCATATCGGCAGATCGGTCTATATGACAGCTATATCTAAGTCTGGACTGATCTGGGCCAAATTAGTGATGCATATCGAGGTGCCTAACAAAACCCACCGTTTTAAATTTCAACAAAATCGGATAAGAAATGTGGCTTTTATGGGCCTAAGACCCTAAATCGGAGGATCGTTCTATATGGCAGCTATATCCAAATCTTAACCGATCTGGCCCAAATTGAAGTAGGATGTCGAAGGGCCTAACGCAAATCATTGTCCCCAATTTCAGCAAAATCGGATAATTAATGTGGCTTTAATGGGACTAAGACCATAAATGTCAAGATCAGTCTATATGGCAGCTAAAGGGTGATTTTTTTGAGGTTAGGATTTTCATGCATTAGTATTTGACAGATCACGTGGGATTTCAGACATGGTGTCAAAGAGAAAGATGCTCAGTATGCTTTGACATTTCATCATGAATAGACTTACTAACGAGCACCGCTTGCAAATCATTGAATTTTATTACCAAAATCAGTGTTCGGTTCGAAATGTGTTCAAATTTTGACAAATTTTGTTCAGCGATGAGGCTCATTTCTGGTTGAATGGCTACGTAAATAAGCAAAATTGCCGCATTTGGAGTAAAGAGCAACCAGAAGCCGTTCAAGAACTGCCCATGCATCCCGAAAAATGCACTGTTTGGTGTGGTTTGTACGCTGGTGGAATCATTGGACCGTATTTTTTCAAAGATGCTGTTGGACGCAACGTTACGGTGAATGAACACATTTCGAACCGAACACTGATTTTGGTAATAAAATTCAATGATTTGCAAGCGTTGCTCGTTAGTAAGTCTATTCATGATGAAATGTCAAAGCATACTGAGCATCTTTCTCTTTGACACCATGTCTGAAATCCCACGTGATCTGTCAAATACTAATGCATGAAAATCCTAACCTCAAAAAAATCACCCTTTATAACCAAATCTGGACTGATCCGGCCCAAATTAACGAAGAATGTCAATAGGCCCAACACAACTTACTGTCCCAAATCAGCAAAATCGGATAATAAATATGGCTTTCATGGGCCTAAGACCCTAAATCGACGAATCGGTTTATAAGGGGTCTATATCAAGATATAGTTCGATATAGCCCATCTTCGAACTTATCCTGCTTATGGACAAAAAAAGAATCTGTGCAAGATTTCAGCTTAATATCTCTATTTTTGAAGACTATAGCGTGATTTCAACAGACAGATGGACGGACATGTCTAGATCGTCTTAGATTTTTACGCTGATCAAGAATATATATACTTTATAGGGTCGGAACTGTATGTATCGATGTGTTACAAACGGAATGACAAAATGAATATACCCCCATCCTTCGGTGGTGGGTATAAAAATTAAAAATAACTAAAGTGCTACTTTTATGCCAGAGATTTTAAAACAGAAACAGCCCTTTATGAGCTAATCGGCTTCATAACTGTTTCTCCCACAGACAAGATATATTGTACAATAGAAGTATTTCTTGACATTGAAGGTGCCCTCAATTATATAAAACCGACGTTAATTATGAATAAGCTGGAAACTCTAGATATCAATATTACCATAAGAAATCTATTAATGATTTATCTAATGACGTGCTAACGCAGGGCATTAAGTAAAAGTGACTTAAAGTTCTCATGATCTTTACTTTACTTTAATTGGCTATGACAGAATATTTCTTCCACTAGCCGAACGTAGAATAGCGTTTCAAGCGCCTCGATCTTCTGCGCTCATTCTAAAATCTCTGACACCAAGTTTCGAGGTGTCTCCCACTACTTGATCTTTCCATCGGGCTTTTGGTCTTCCCGGTTTGCGTGTACCACCGTGTTTGCCTTCAAAAGACTTCTTTGCTGGAGCTGCTTCATCCATTCTGACAACATGACCTAGCCAACGCAGCCGTTGTATTTTGAAGCGTGTAACTATGCTATCGTCGTCATACAGCTCATACAGCCCGTGGTTCATACGTCGCCTATATTCTCCGTTAACGCAAACTGGTCCATATATTTTACGAAGAATCTTTCTCTCAAATACTCCAAGCACTGCCTCATCTGCTTTCACAAGTACCCATGCTTCAGAACCATATAACAGCACGGGTAGTATCAGTGTCTTGTAAAGTGTAGTCTTCGTCTGTCGAGAGATGGTCTTGTTTCTAAACTGCTTACTTAGTCCAAAGTAGCATCTGTTTGCCAGTATTATTATACCCTCCACCATACGATGGGGGGTATACTAATTTCGTCATTCTGTTTGTAACTACTGGAAATATTCGTCTGAGACCCCATAAAGTATATATATTCTTGATCGTCGCGACATTTTATGTCGATCTAGCCACGTCCGTCCGTCTGTCCGTCCGTCCGTCCGTCCGTCTGTCTGTCGAAAGCACGCTAACTTCCGAAGGAGTACAGCTAGCCGCTTGAAATTTTGCACAAATACTTCTTATAAGTGTAGGTCGGTTGGTATTGTAAATTGGCCATATCGGTTCATGTTTTGATATAGCTGCCATATAAACCGATCTTGGGTCTTGACTTCTTGAGCCTCTAGCGTGCGCAATTCTCATCCGATCAGAATGAAATTTTGCACGACGTGTTTTGTTATGATATCCAGAAACTGTGCTAAGTATGGTTCAAATCGGTCCATAACCTGATATAGCTGCCATATAAACCGATCTTGGGTCTTGACTTCTTGAGCCTCTAGAGTGCGCAATTCTTATCCGATTGGAATGGAATTTTGCACGACGTGTTTTGTTGCGATATCCAACAACTGTGCCAAGCATGGTTTAAATCGGTTCATAACCTGATATAGCTGCCATATATACCGATCTTGGGTCTTGACTTCTTGAGCCTCTAGAGGGCACAATTCTTATCCAATTTGAATGAATTTTTGCACGAAGTATTTCGTCATGATATCCAACAACTGTGCCAAGTATGGTTGAAATCGGTCCATAACCTGATATAGCTGTCATATAAACAGATCTGGGGATTTGACTTCGTGAGCTTCTAGAGGGCGCATTTCCTATCCGATTTGGCTGAAATTTTGCATGACGTATTTTATTTTTACTTTCAACAACTGTGTCAAATAAGGTTCAAATCGGTTCATAACTTGATATAGCTGCCATATAAACCGATCTGGGATCTTGACTTCTTGACCCCTAGAGGTCGCAATTATTATCCGATATGCCTGAAATTTTGTACAACGGATCCTCTCATGACCATCAACTAACGTGTTTATTATGTTCTGAATCGGTCTATAGCCCGATACAGATGCCATATAAATCGTTCTCTCTATTTTACTCCGTGAGCCCCAATGGACCCAATTCTTATAGGAATTGGCTGAAATTTTACACAGGTCTCCAACATATAATTTAATTGTGGTCCGAACCGGACAATATCTTGATATCGTTTTAATAGCAGAGCAACTCTTTTCTTATATCCTTTTTAGCTTAAGAAGAGATGCCGGGAAAAGAACTCGACGAATGCGATCCATGGTGGAGGGTATATAAGATTCGGCCCGGCCGAACTTAGCACGCTTTTACTTGTTTTTCTGATGATCTATTGCGGTCAAATTTGAATGAGCAAGAAGCATAGTTTTTTTTTCTAGGTGAACTTTAAATCCAACATTTTGGAAAGGAGAAAAATGTAAATCTCAACCCAAAGAACTACTAATGGGCGGGCAAATGTTTAGGGGCTTAACCCGCATGTCAGGTCAGACTGGTCATATCGATAAGGTTACCCGACCTCTGTATATCAAGCGGAGATTGTGGTTGGCTAGAATATAGGTTTCAATCGTTATGTCCGTCATGACATGTCACTGTCTGATCGGAAAACATGTTGATAGACAGAAGGTGGCAAGTAGCGACTTCCGCAGAGGAAGAAGAAGATATTGCGCTCAAACTTTCCACCGAAAATGTTGTTACCATAGGCAGATTAAGTTCCGAGATGGGTTATGACGGACTACATATATCTTGATGTAACCCCCATGTAGATCATTCGCCCGAGGGTCTTGGGACCATAAGCTGTATATATACTACCTAATTTAGTTTATATTTGGTACAAGTCGCAGTTGACCCTTCGCCATCCGTGCCGACAAAGTCCAGATCTAACTATATTTGGATACAGCTGTCATATAGACCGATCGCCTGATTAAAGGTCTTGGCGCTACAAAGCGCATATTTATTACCCAATTTCGGTGATTTTTGGTATGGCGAAGCGTATTTCACCCTTAAGATTGGGTTAAGGCTGCCTTTTAGATCTGTCATCTGATGTAAAATCTTGGCCCTATACAACGAACATTTACTGCTCGATTTGTCGGAAATTTAAAATAGTGACTTGTATTGAGCCCTTTCACATCCTTATGGAACATTGTGCAGATTGGGTCTTATTTGGATATATCTACCATGTAGACTGTCTCACGATTTAAGGTCTTGAGCTATATTTCTTGCCCGATTTCACTGAAATTTAGTAAGGTACGATGTGCCAGACCTATACCATTTAGACCGTCCTCCCGACTTAAAGTCTTGGGCCCATGAATGGCGTTTTTATTTCCCGATATGAACGAAATTTTTACCAGTGCGTTTGCTATCCCCCCCGATGCCCTTGCGCGGTGTGGTCCAGATGAGAATTTATTGTTATGTAGATTTACTTAATCAAATTTCGACAAAATTGGAATAACATATGCGAACTTTATGCGTTTTTATACCCACCACCGAAGGATAGTGGTATTTTCATTTTGTCATTCCGAAATATCCATTTCCGACCCTATAAAGTATATATATTCTTGATCAGCGTGATCCGTCTGTCTATTGAAATCACGTTACAGTCTTTAAAAATAAAGATATTGAGCTGAAACTTTGCAAAGATTCTTTGTTTGTCCATAAGCAGGTTATATTTGCAGATGAGCTATATCGGACTGTACCTTGATATAGCCGCCCTGTATACCGATCCGCCGATTTAGGGTCGTAGGCCCATAAAAGCCACATTTATTATACGATTGTGCTGAAATTTATGACAGCGATTTGTGTTAGGCTTTTTGACATCCTTCTTCAATTTGGCCAAGATCGGTCTAGATTTGGATATAGCTGTCATATAGACCCATCCGCCTATTTAGGGTCTTAGGCCCATAAAAGCCACATTTATCATCCCATTTTGCTGAAGTTTGGGACAGTGAGTTGTTTTAGGCCACTCAACATCTCTCTTCAATTTGGCCCAGATCGGTCGAGACTTGGATATGGCTGCCATATAGACCGATCTTTCGATTTTAGGTTTTGGACCCATAAAATGCGCATTTATTGTCCGATGTGGCTGAAATTTGGGACAGTGAGTTAAGTTAGGCCCCTCGACATTTTTCTGCATTATGGCTCAGATAGGTCAAGATTGGGATACTGCTGCGATACAGACCGATCTCTCGATATGAGGTTACGGGACCATAAAAGGCGCATTTAATGTCCGATTTTGCCAAAATTTTGGATAGAGAGTTAAGTTAACCCCTATAATATCGTTCTTAAATTTGGCTCAGATCGGTTCAGATTTGGATATAGCGGCCATAAAGACCGATCTTTCCATTTAAGGCTTTGAGCCCATAAAAGGCGCATTTATTGTCCGATGTCGCCCAAATTTAGGACAATGGGTTGTGTTAAGCCCTTCGATATCCCTCTTCAATTTGGCCCAGATCGGTCCAGATTTGAATATTGCTGCCATATAGATCGATCTCTCGGTATAAGGTTTTGGGCCCATTAAAGGCGCATTTATTGTCCGATTTCGCCGAAATTTGGTACAGTGAGTTGTATTAGGCTCTTAAAAATTTTTCTGCAATTTGGCGCCAATCGGTCCAGATTTGGAAATTGCTGCCATATAGACCAATATCTCGATTTAAAGTCTTGGCCCCACAAAAGGCGCATTTATAATTCGATTTCATTTAAATTTGACACATTGACTTATGTTAGGCTTTTCGACATTCTCTCGTATATGGATCAGATCGGTTTATTTTTAAATATAGCTGCTATAAAGATCAATATTTTGTTATACGCAATTAAACAATGACTTGTACTTATTAGTATTTGATGCAAATCGGAATACATTGCGATATAGCTGCTATGGGGCATATTAGGTATGCATTTTTCACCGAATTTTGACGAAAGGTAGTTGTGGGTATCCAAATTTCGGCCCAGCCGAACTTAAATGCGATGCAGGTTGGAAGGTGTATAAAGTTTGGGACAACTTATTTTTTATTATTATTCAAAAGGGGATATGATTTATGTTCAGATTCCCATAGGGAAATTCCCTGTTACTTCCTTGCTCATACTAAATTCCAATGTTTTCAGATTTTAACTCGCCCGTATGTTATATCTTCGAAGACCGCACGAATCGTTCCTACAGAAATTGTTTGCCCTATATCATACACCTTACTAAAACCTATTAAAATACTTTAAACCTTCTTCACCTCTGTTCAACTTGACATAGCTGATAGAGTGCTGAATAACATTTAAAACGAATAAAGTGTTTAAATTCTAGTAGAACATTAAATTTATGCAATAATAGCATTCTTGATATTCTTGTATATGACAATTGTCGACACCGTGGGTAGAAGCAAAACTTTATGAGACGCATGGTTTTCCTCCAAAAACAATCCTATATAGGAAAGCCGCACTGTACTATCTGTTCCTCCTCAGGACAATTGGCAAGTGTCTGAGAAAATGCAAATAAATGTGATTTCGTTTAATAGGCTTAAGGGATAATCCTTTTCACTTTATACTCCAGCAGAGATTTTCATAGCTTTTGCCTTTGTTCCATCATCACAATACCCAATAAGCCATGATGCTTTAATTTGTTCCCTTCACTCCATTTGAGACTCCTCGTCAGTTCTTTTCTTCGCGCTTTTTTTCTTTTGTTTTGATAATTTAGCGAAATTCTGGTTTAGCAGCAATGGTTGCGAGTTATTTTTCCGTCATTGTCCTTAGACGATGGAAAAATTTTTGAATGCCTCGCATCATTGCCACTGAGTCGTTTGTTGGCTGTATTTAAGCGATAACAATTAATCATATTTGCATTGTTACTGAGGTTAATGAATGGATGCAATCAAGCAAATACAAAAAAATATAATATGAAAATTAATTACGTCAATTTAATTAATTTCACTTAGAAAGCGCTGAACTGTTGTATTGGCGGAAAGAAAACCATACTCAAAAGAATGGTTTTTAGAAGAAAAGTTATTTTATATAAAACGGATTTCTGTGCACGCGAGATAAATAAACTTGAGGTTATTTTGATGGATTTCACTTGGATAAACTCTTCTCTTCGGATATTCTCTTTACAATTTAAATATTTTGCACAAAAAATTCCTGAAACGGGTATAAAAGATAGAAGAAATGTTATTTACGGCTTTGTTAGAATATAAACTACAAAAGGATCGCATTTATCAGGTTCTTCGTCCAGTATATCCAAAGGATAATGGATAAAAGCATTGGTACCATATCAGGCAAAGGACCGACTTCTTTTTGGATGTTGGAGATTATAGAAGTCATTGTACAAAATTCCAGCCAAATCCGATAGGAATTACGCCCTCTACAGACTCAATCAATTAATATTAATTAATGAACCGATTTTGATCATACTTGGCACAGTTGGGTTGAAAGCCATAACAAAACCCCTAAAACAAAATTTCAGCCAAATTCTAGAGGCTCAAGAAGTAAAGATCCAAGGTCGGATAAATGACAGCTATGTCAAAACATTGGCCGAAATAGCCCATACACAAACCCAACTGAGCTTCACGTATATGAAGTATTCGTGCGAAATTTCAAGTGGCTAGCTTTCTTCCTTCGACAGACGAAAAACGGTCATACGAATGGATAGAGCTAAACCGACTTAGAATGTCATGACGATCATTTGTTGATTCTCAGATCAATATTTCGATGTGTTACGAACAGAATAACGAAATTAGTATACCCCCGATCCTATGGTGGAAGATGTAACAACTGTTTTAGTGGTTTTTCATCTCGCAAATGCAAACTTTTCCAAGAACAATCCATTAACGAACAGGAGCAAACTTGTCACATAACAATGCTGACTTATTCAAATAAAAGCGCAATGACAGGGAACTTCCGTTTTATAACTGAGTCTGAAAGGTATGCCTCAGTGCGACTCCTCGTCGTCTTAGAAAACGTTTTTTTATACCTTCCACCATAGAATGGGGGTATACTAATTTCGTCATTCTGTTTGTAACACCTCGAAATATGAGTCTGAGATCCCATAAAGTATATATATTCTTGATTGTCATGTCATTTTAAGTCGTTCTACCCATGTCTGTCCGTCCGTCCGTCTGTCTGTCGAAAGCACGCTAACTTTCGAAAGAGTAAAGCAAGCCGCTTGAAATTTTGCACAAATACTTTTTATTATTGCAGGTCGGTTAGGATTGTAAATGGGCCAAATCGGTCCAAGTTTTGATATAGCTGCCATAAAAACCGATCTGGGGTCTTGACTTCTTGAGCCACTGGAGGGCGCAATTATCACCTGATTTGACTGAAATTTTGCACGTAGTGTTTTGGTATCACTTCCAACAACTGTGTTTAGTATGATTTAAATCGGTTCATAATCTGGTATAGGTGTCATATAAACCGATCTTGGATCTTGATTTCTTGAGCCAATGCAATAATGGGATATGCAGAGCATTTCCGCAGTCAACAGCAACAAATCGATCGACCATACTTAGCAGAGCTATTGTAAATCTTGAAAAATGTCAGCTCATTTCGAGCCTACGGCCCGTCTTGTGGCGTGCCTGAAAATTTTTCTGATGTTCACTCTAGGATTTGAACCCAGACGTTCGGCGTAATAGTCGGACGTGCTAACCTTTGCTCCACGATGACCTACAATGCGCCTTCTAGAGGCTCAAGAAGTATGAACGGGAGATCGGTTTTTGTGGGAGCTTTTTTGAAACATGAACCGATTTGGTCCATTTACAATCCCAACCGGCTTGTATGAATATGAAGTAAGTGTGGAAAATTTCAAGCTGATACCTATCTCTCGTCCGTGGTCATGGGCAGATCGCCTTAAAATGTTATTACTTTTAAACGGAATGTCGAAGGTAGTATGCCCCAATCCATACAAAATAATGCCCACCTTTTTAATTAAAGTACAAAATTAATCAAAACCATTCATTTTGTCCTATACTAGTCTTGTCCTGCGCATATGTTCCTTTTTACACCCTCCGCTATACGATGGGGGTATACTAATTTCGACATTCCTTTTGTAACACATCGACATTTTAATCTGAGACCCAACAAAGTGTTCTTGATCGTCTTGACATCCTAAGTCGATTTAACCCTGCCCGCCCGTCTGTACGTTTTAGGCGCTTTAAATTTTGCACGAATAGTTCCCATGATTATATGACAGTTGGGATTATAAATTGGCTATCCATGTATTGATATAGCTGCCTAATAAACCGATCATGGATTTTGACTTCTTGAGCCCCTAGAAGTCAAAATTCTTCTCTGATGCACCTGATGCATGAAGTCATGGAACTATGCTAAGTATGTTCAAAATCGGTTCATAACCCGATATAACTCCCATATAAACCGATCTCGGTTATTGACTTCTTAAGTCTATTGAGGGCGCAATTCTTATTTGATATGATGACATTTTGTACAACGACTTCTTCTATTACTTTAAACACATTTGCTTAATAGAATTTTAACCTGATATAACTCCTATATAAACCGATCTTTCTAATTTAGATGTTGAGCACGTTATGGCGCAATACTTATCCGATTTGGCTGATATTTTGCAACGATGACTTCTACTAGTGTCTTTTGCATCCCACACCAAGTATGGTCCGAATCAGTTCATAACCTGATATAGTTCCAATTGCATAGCAATTCTTATCATTTGTTTGCTATGAAGAATTATCGATCAAAGAACTTTAAAAATGCGATCCATGGTGGAGCGTACATAAGATTTGGCCCGGCCGAACCAAGTACTCTTTTACTTGTTTTATATTTTTTCACTTTATTTTTTTTTTTTTTTACTTAGAAAAAAACTTTTTAAAACAAATATAAGCAGGACATATTCAAGTCTGCAATAAAGCAAAGTTTTCACATTTCCGAGTGCCGCCATATACATTCTTGCCGCAATAGTTTTCCAGAGAACTTGTACAATTAGACCTTTTTTGTTGGTTGCTGAGTGAGCAGTTGTTTAGTTGCTCCTCTACTTTGGCGAATAAGTTCTAAGGCGCTTGTCAACAAGAAAGTACTCGCTACTCACTCTGCTAAGTACAAGTTGAGGGCGTCTTAAAACTAATGTAGCAGATGAATTGAAAATCAAAAACTTCCATTAGCGTTTACATGCTGCGAAAACAAAGGACAATGGAATATTTTACATAAATGTATGTTAAAATTATACAACAACACACAAATACATATGAAACATTGTAAATTTATGTGCAGTTGCGAGATGAAAACATATGTATGCCTCTTGACACAACAATTGTTGTATTCATCAAAGCACTTGGACATAGGAAACACATTCACTCACTCACTCATTCATTCGGTCGTTCCGTTTAGTTCAGTTTGTCCCATTGACGTTTGTGTTTGTGATGTTGCAGCAACCACAAAAACAACATCAACAACAACAGCAACTAAAAAGCTCACTGAAACTGTTGAATTTTTGCAATAAAATATACATTAAAAGTACAACATTATTGCATGCAGGATATGCCATATCCTTTATAGTTGTTATATGGCAACAACAAACGTCACATTAGCAATACTATCAACAATAAGCAACTACAAATTTCAGTACAAAATAACCTTAGATTGGGTAGAATGGAATGAATGTTCGATTTTCATGCTAGGTATTTAAAAGAAACGATTTAATTCTTCCTAAATTCGAATTAGAATCAAAAGTGAGGTTGAGAGTTTACATTTGCAAAGTCTTCCAGATTGAAAAGAAACTGCCTCCTAAAGGTAAGAACCCTGTAGTGAAGCAGATCCTTACATTAAAAAACGATGTGTTCGATCGTTTTATTCTCATCGCAATCAATGATTCTTCTGCAGTAAACCTTATGTGGGTCATCCTTATTGTAGTTGCAGTTCGACATATGACTTCTATGTGAAGTTTGTTACAGGTTAATTTTTCGACACCAATCACTTCCTAGTTTATTTTCCGTTTTCTTATTTCTGGCATATTTTCCTGCCCAGTTTGAAAGGTTGAACATAGTAGTGAAACCCCAACCCCAATCGCGATTCCGTGAAGTGAGAAATTTGATTGCATTCAAAGATACACTCAGATAAATTTGTTAATAACAAGTAAAAGTGTGTCATGGCCGTTATAAGTCATAGAAAAATACCACCTCCTCTAGAGGCTGAAGAAGTCTTATAGAGGCTGAAGAAGTCTTATCGGGGATCGGTTTGTATTGCGGCTAAATCAGGCTATGAAATTTTTTAAGACCATACTTGGCACAGTTGTTGGCTGTCATACCAAACAGAATGTCAGCCAAATCGGATAAGCATTGCGCCATCTAGAAGCTCATGAAGTCTAATCGGGAGATGAGTTCATATGGCAACTATATCAGCTTATGAGTTGAATTGTTGAAACCAAAACAACAAGTGCACAATTTCAGCCAAATCATGTAAGAATAGCGCCCTCTAGAAAGTCATGATCCAAGATCGGTTTATTGGGCAGCTATATGAAATTATGGACCAATTTGGCCCATTTACAATCCCAAGCGATCTCCAGTAATAAGAAAAATTTGTGCAAAATTTCAAGCCCGATTCATGCCATATTCGCCTCGTATGTTAAAGGTCATCAGAGAAGCCCTTGCACAACATTTCAGCCAAATCGGGTAATACTTGCGCTATTTAGAGGCTCAAGAAGTCAAGATTCCATATTGGCTAAAATGGCAGCTATATCAGGTTATGGACCGATTTGAACTATTCTTAGCACAGTTGTTGAAAGTTATAACAAAACACCTCATGCAAAATTTCAGCTAAATCGGATAAGAATTTCTCCCAGTAGAGGCTCAAGAAGTCAAGACCCCAGATAGGTTTATATGGCAGCTATATCAGGTTATGCACCGATCTGAACCATTCTTAATACAGTTGTTGGAAGTCATAACAAAACACGTCGTGCAAAATTTTAGCCAAATCGGATAGGAATTGCGCCCTCTAGATGCTCTAGACGCTCAAGAAGTCAAGACCCCAGATAGGTTTATATGACAGCTATATCAGGTTATGGACCGATTTCACCCATACTCAGCACAGTTGTTGGAAGTCATAATAAAACACCTCATGCAAAATTTAAGCCAAATATGATAAGACCTACACTAATAGGAAGTATTTGTGCAAAATTACAAACGGCTAGCTTCACTCCTTGGAAATTTAGCGTGCTTTCGACAGACAGACGGACATAGCCAGTTCGACTTAAAATATAATGACGATCAAGAATATATATACATTATGGTGTCTTTGACGAATATTTCGAGGAGCTACAAACAGAATGACGAAATTAGTATACTCCCATCCTATGGTGGAGGGTATAAAAACAAGAGAATTGATTGTCATACTGTCGGAAAAACACGGCTAAGAGAAATCTGATATGTTTACCAACATTTCGTACCGACGTCGGAGCAAAATTCCAGAGGAATTCGGATTAAAATTTGTCATCGTCATAAAATGGGACCGAATTCGTAGACGATTTCTGACCAATTTCTTGACGAATGTCTTACAACTGATCAAACAAAACAAAAATTCAAAGGTAACAGTTTACGGCAACACACCCAATTCCAAAAAAACCAAAAACAAAAATAACAAGTAAAAGCGTGCAAAGTTCGGCCGGGCCGAATCTTATATACCCTCCACCATGGATCGCATTTGTCGAGTTCTTGTCCCGGCATCTCTTCTTAGACAAAAAAGGATATAAGAAAAGATTTACTCTGCTATTAGAGCGATATCAAGATATGGTCCGGCTTGGACCACAATTAAATTATATATTGGAGGCCTGTAAGGCCTGTAAATGTAAGCTAATTCGAATAACAACTGCGCCCTTTGGGGGCTCAAGAAGAAAAATAGAGAGATCGATTTATATGGGAGCTGTATCGGGCTATAGACCGATTCAGACCATAATGAATACGTATCTTGATGGTCATGAGAGGATCCTTCGCACAAAATTTCAGGCAAATCGGATAATAATTGCGACCTCTAGAGGCTCAAGAGGTCAAGATCCCAGGTCGGTTTATATTGCAGCTATATCTGGTTATGAACCGATTTGAACCTTTTTTGACACAATTGTTGAAAGTAAGAATAAAATACGTCTTGCAAAATTTCAGCCAAATCGGAAAAGAATTGCGCCCTCCAGAGGCTAAAGAAGGCAAGACCCAAGATCGGTTTATATGACAGTTATATCAGGTTATGGACCGATTTGAACCACACTTGGCACAGTTGTTGGATATCATAACAAAACAAGTCGTGCAAAATTTCAGTCCAATCGGATAAGAATTGCATCCTCTAGAGGCTCAAGAAGTCAAGACCCAAGATCGGTTTATATGGCAGCTATATCAGGTTATGGACCGATGTGAACCATACTCAGCACAGTTGTTGAATGTCATAACAAAACATGTCGTGCAAAATTTCATTCCAATCGGATAAGAATTGCGCACTCTAGAGGCTCAAGAAATCAAGACCCAAGATCGGTTTATATGGCAGCTATATCAAAAGATGAACCGATTTGAACCATACTCGGCACAGTTGTTGAGTGTCATAACAAAACACGTCGTGCAAAATTTCATTCCAATCGGATAAGAATTGCGCACTCTAGAGGCTCAAGAAGTCAAGACCCAAGATCTGTTTATATGACAGCTATATCAGGTTATGAACCGATTTGAACCATACTTGACACAGTTGTTGGATATCATAACAAAACACGTCGTGCAAAATTTCATTCCAATTGGATAAGAATTGCGCACTGTAGAGGCTCAAGAAATCAAGACCCAAGATCGGTTTATATGACAGCTATATCAAAACATGGACACTAATAGGAAGTACTTGTGCAAAATTTCAAGCGGCTAGCTTTACTCCTTCGGAAGTGAGCGTGCTTTCGACAGACAGACG
The DNA here is from genome assembly GCF_963082655.1 of Stomoxys calcitrans. Lineage (NCBI taxonomy): Eukaryota > Metazoa > Arthropoda > Insecta > Diptera > Muscidae > Stomoxys > Stomoxys calcitrans. The sequence goes on along the minus strand of NC_081555.1, from coordinate 83,745,619 downwards.
GACAGACGGACGGACATGGCTAGATCGACTTAATATGTCGCGACGATCAAGAATATATATACTTTATGGGGTCTCAGACGAATATTTCGAGTAGTTACAAACAGAATGACGAAATTAGTATACCCCCATCCTATGGTGGAGTGTATAATAAATGTGGCTTTATCGGCCTGACGCAACTCACTGTCCCAAATTTCAGCAAAATCGGATAATAAATGTGGTTTTTATGGGCCTAAGACCTTAAATCGGCGGATCAGTCTATATGGGGGCTATATCAAGATATAATCCGATATAGCACATCTTCGAACTTAACCTGCTTATGGACAAAAAAAGAATCTGTGCAAAGTTTAAGCTCAATATTTCAATTTTTAAAGACTGTAGCGTGATTTAAACGGACAGACGGACGGACATGTCTAGATCGTCTTATATTCTTACGTTGTTCAAGAATGTATTGTATATACTTTATAGGGTCGGAAATGTATATATCGATGTGTTGCAAACGGAATTACAAAATGAATATACCCCATCCCTCGGTGGTGGGCATAACAAGTAAAAGCACGTTAAGTTATGGACTTTAGTTCAAAGATTTATGGACTGATATGAATCTGACTTGTCATCTCTATTTAAAGCCATACAAAATACCACGTTTCAAATTTCAGCCAAAATATTGCGGCCTCTAGAGGCTCCAGAAGTAAAATCGGGATCGGTTTGGATCATACTTGGCACGGCTTTTGAAAGCCGTAGCAAAACTTTATGTGAACATTTTCAGCCAAATCGGCTTGTATTTGCGCGTTCTTTTGGGGTTCAAGAAGTCATTATTGGAGATCGGGTTATCTGGAAGCTATATAAGGTTATGAACTAATTTTATTTGTACGTTTGTTGGAAGCCAAAATTAAACATGAAAAATTTAGAGGCTCAGCAGTCAAGAACCGTGATCGGATCATATGGCAGCTATATCAGGTTATGAACCGATTTCTACCATTCTAATTTCTACCATTCTAATCGGTTTATGAAGTCTTAAGATGTCAAAATCCGATATCGGTTTATGCTGCAGCTATATCAGGCTATAAACTGATTTGTACTATTCTTGGAACAGTAATTGGAAGCTTTGAATTGGAAACAAAACATTTCATGCTAAACTTCAGCCAAATCGGATAAGAATGGCGCCTTTAAGAGGGTAAAGAAGACACAATCATAGAAAAGTTTATATGCCAGCTATATGAAAATATGGACCGATATTCCCTTTTACAATCCCAACCGATTTACACTAACTGCAAGTACTCGTGCAAAATTTCAGACAGTAGCGCAATAACAATTTGAAATTCTATAAGGTATTCTCAAAAATACGTTTTATAATATTAGCGTATATAGACAAACTTATATCGAAAAGCGATTACAAATATTTCCACCCTAATATTTCACCCTTCATATCATAGGCTTAAATCCCTTGCAGATACATGCACTTGTTTTCATGCAAGCAATGGTAAAGCTGAAGTCTGTTCTTCATAAAGATGTCAAAATGATGTATAAAAATAACTTGTCCCAGTTTACTTCCTGGGAGGAACACTTTATATTTAGTTTTTCTAGGAATGGAAAGAAACCGTTGGTATCAATTATCTAGTCAAACGTTAAAACCCATTCCCTCTTATGGGCTATATGACCGTGTATTTTTATTTTACATTTTCTGCCGCAAAAAGGTAAGAAATGTGCACGATGTTGGCTCAATACTAACAAAATTAACCAAAACCCTAGGTTTTAGAATTTTCATATTTGTTCGTCCATCTGTCTAAATCATGCCATACTATGAATGAGTTTAACTCGCAGGGGGCACGGAGACAATTTTTGTTTAATGGGGAAGGTCTGTCCGATTCAAGTTTAACTCAAAGAAAAGAAATTGTTTTAGAGTCAAATTTGTCTGTCGTAGAACGACACACAGTGGGCCAAATGGCGAAAAAATTGGAAATCAGTTCACAACTACGTACAACGTAATGTAGTACTAAGTTATGAAAATACGGAAAAAGGGTACATTTGTATGGGACTTACACCTACCTGGACCACATTCGGCACAGTTGTTAGGTTAGGTTGAAAAGAGGGTGCAGATATTAATCCGACCCATGCCACTATGGACATACACCCTAGCCAGTAATGGGCTTGTTGAGCGCTCTTAAAACTATAAAGTAACCTCTAAAAAGAAAATATTAAGATAGGAATTCCGTGCTACTTACAAAATCCTTAATTGTTTTCAATACCACTCCCCGAAGTTGGCTCATGTCCGGTATTGTGTATCCACCTAAGTACCGGTATCTGTTGGACGCGAAAGCCGGGCAATGACAAAGGAAATGCCCCAACGTTTTATCATCTTCCACGCATGCCCTACACATGCTATCACTTACCGCACCGATTTTGCTTAAGTGAGCTCGTTGTCCTATGTGTCCTGTTATGATACCAATAGCTATTCTTACCTCCTTCTAGCTTCCTTTCAATAATAGAATTGTCTTTTCACGATCTGGATTCCCCCATAGGATTTTCGCCGTCCTACCAACCGTTTCGTTGTTCCACAATGTTGCATGCGCATTCCTCGCCCACTCCTTTAACACGGTCTGCGTCCACCCGAAAGGCTTGGGGTTAACCAAGTTTATTGACGACAGTCCTCTGGCCTTCACTGACAAATCGTCTGCCCTTTCATTTCCCCTTACTCCGTTATGGCCGGGCACCCAAACGATGCGGATTTTGCCATACTCAGAGAAGGCGTTAATCTCTTCCTTACACAGCAAGACAGCACAGTTGTAGAAGTTATTTCACCCCGTTCCGAATTTCAGCTAAATCGGATAAAAACAATTAAAAACGCATTTCGTTCGGCCTTGACGAACTATTGATACCCACCACCATGGATATATTTATATTTACCCAAATATAGTTCGATCTTAATCATATTTGGTTCGGGTGCCGAGAAGCTCTATACAAGTAACAGTTCGAAATTTTAGCGAAACCGGGTAATAAGTACGCCGTTCATGTGGTTAAGCCCTAATTCGGATGATCGATCTATATGACAGCTATATCTAAATATGGTTCGATCTGGACCATATTTGAATTGGATGTCAGGAATCTTAAAGCTGATCACTGTTGTAAATTGCAGGTACATCTAAATATCTAAATATCGGTCTGGATCGTTTTCGGCACCGATGTTGGGATTCTTAATACAACGCACTGTTAAAAATTTCAGTGAAGTCGGTTAATAAATGCGCCTGTTATAAGCCTAAGTAGCAAACGCGGCAGATTGGTCTATATGACTATTTCAAAATGTGTTCCGATCTGGACCATTTTTTGTTCGGATATTGACGGGCTTAAACTTAATAATATGCTCCTAATAAATGCTCATGCTAAAGGCTTCAGACCCTTAATCGCCAGATCGGTCTACATGGCAGCTATATTCAAATATAGCCAGTAGAAGAAATGAGTGTCAGTGCAAAATTTCAACTCAATATCTCTATTTTTAAAGAGTGTAATATGATTACAACTGGCGGTCACGCGGACGGACAGACACACGGACATCGTTAAATCGTCTTAGAATTGTACAACGATTCGAAATATATACTTTGTTAGGTCGGAAATGGATATTTCGATGTATTACAAATGAATATACCGCTATCCTACGGTGGGGGATATAAAAAACATTTTATAAGCTTAAGTCCCCATGTTTGTTTTTTTCTTCAGTCAGTTGCCATCATGCTCTGATCTAGGTAGCAGTGGTCCCTCGCCGTCGACAGCTTCTTTTATAACGGTCGCTCACTTGTTGCTACGCAACGTGCCTTCCGCGCTTGCTCTGAAATTCCTCCTCACAGAGTCGTTCCTGGCCATAATTCGATTCTATCGTTACTGACCTGGTCTATTACGGATTTGGATATAGGTTTATAATAACATCAACATGGCTGTGGGATGTCGTTTTCTCAGAATTGAGTCCAAAATATAAAATTTTTGTGAAGAACTAAATCGGCAACTAATGAGATCTATTGTAGGAAGGAATGTGGTTTCTCTGCCGTCTTTATTCAGTTGTACAGATATCTTATGAGGGATCTAACGCAATGGCTCAATTCAAAATCGGAAACCTTTATTTGAAAAAGGAATATGATAACACATTATTAGAAGAAACTTATTAAATACTTCTGATTCTGGGCTAGTTCAATTATTGGAAGTCATATCGGAACAACATGTGCAAAATTTCAGTCAAATGGTACACTAAGAATTATATGTGAAAAATATCGAGAGGTTATTTTTACTCCCTCGAAAGCACGTTAACTTTCGAGGGAGAGAGAGAGAGACGGACAGATGGTTGAACAGTAGACCTTTCCATGCAATATAGGAGAGTAATTGTTTGCAAATGAATGTTCATGTTCCACTAAGCTCAATGATAGCATTTTATAGCGGAGTCCGAATGGCGTGCCGGCGTGCGATACCTCTTTGCAGAGAAGTTTTACATGGCTTAGTACCTCACAAGTGTTGTCAGCATTAGGAGGAGAAAACCACCGCTGAAATTTTTTTTCTGATGGTCTCGCCAGGATTCGAACCCAGGTGACTTTAAATCGAGATATCGGTCTATATGCAAATCTTGATCGATTTAGACCTAATTGAAGAAATATGTGGAGGCGCTCTCTGTCCCAAATTTCGACAACATCGGACAATAAATGCACCTTTTATGGGCGCAAAACATTAAATCGAGATATGACAGCTGTATCCACATCTGGACCGATCTGGGACAAATTAAAGAAGGATGTCAAAGGGACTAACACAACTTACTGTCCCAAATAAGAGAATAAGAGAAACCTTAGTGACAAATTTTGTTAGGATCGGTTAACATATAACAATAATTTGCAATATTGGTCAAAATAGGACGAAAATCTAAACAGATTCTAACCAAAATCGGCTTACATTGTTAAAACAAGTAAAAGCGTGCTAAGTTCGGCCGGGCCGAATCTTATATATCCTCCACCATGGACCGCATTTGTCGAGTTCTTTTCCCGTCATCTCTTCCGAGGCAAAAAAGGATATAAGAAAAGATTTGCTCTGCTATTAGAGCGATATCAAGATATGGTCCGGTTTGGACCACAATTAAATTATATGTTGGAGACCTGTGTAAAATGTCAGCCAATTCGAATAAGAATTGCTTTCTTTAGGGGCTCAAAAAGTAAAATAAAGAGATCTTTTTATATGGGAGCTGTATCGGGCTATAGATCGATTCAGACCATTATAAAAACGTATGTTGATGGTCATGAGAGAATCCGTCGTACAAAATTTCAGGCAAATCGGATAATAATTGCGACCTCTAGAGGCTCAAGAAGTCAATATCCCAGATCGGTTTATATGTCAGCTATATGAGGTTATGAACCGATTTGAACCTTATTTGACACAGTTGTTGAAAGTAAGAGAGGATCCGTCATGCAAAAATTCAGCCAAATCGGATAGGAATTGCGCCCTCTAGAAGCTCAAGAAATCAAGATTCAAGATCTGTTTACATGAAAGCTATATCAGGTTATGACCCGATTTGAACCATACTTGGCACAGTTGTTGGATATCATAACGAAATACTTCATGCAAAAATTCATTCAATTCGGATAAGAATTGCGCCCTCTAGAGGCTCAAGAAATCAAGACCCAAGATCGGTCATATGACAGCTTTATCTGGTTACGGACCGATTTGAACCAAGATCGGTTTAAATGGCAGCTATATCAAAACATGAACCGATATGGCACATTTACAATACCAACCGACCTACACTAATAAGAATTATTTGTGCAAAATTTCAATTGGCTAGCTTTACTCCTTCGGAAGTTAGCGTGCTTTCGACAGACAGACGGACGGACGGACATGGCTAGATCGACATAAAATGTCTCGACGATCAAGAATATATGTACTTTATGGGGTCTCAGACGAATATTTCGAGTAGTTACAAACAGAATGACGAAATTAGTATACCCCCATCCTATGGTGGAGGGTATAAAAAGAGAATTTTCGATTTTGGAGTAAAAATCTGCCATAAGCATTGCAAGAGCTGCCAATGCATCCAGAAACAGTTACAGTTTGGTGCGGTTTTGTGGGCGTACTTCTTCAAAAATGATGCCAATCATAACGTAACTGTGAATGGTTAGCGTTATCGTGAGATGATATCTATCTTTGTTTTTGCCAAAAATGCAAGAGCTTGACTGACATGACATGTGGTTTCAACAAGACGGTGCCACATGCCACATAGCATGCATAATAACGCACTTATTGAGAGGCGAGTTCGGCGAACATTTTATTTCACGTTCGGGACCGGTCAATTGGCCGCCCAGATCGTGCGTTTTAACGTCTTTAGACTATTTTATGTGGGGCTATGTTAAAGCTTATGTCAATACAGACAAGCCCGCTTCAATTGAATAAATGCTACAACGTTGTAGCATTTATTCGCGAGATACCGGTCGAAATGTTGAAAAGAGTATGCCATAGTTGGACTTAGCGAATGGGCCATTTAAGGCACAGTCGATACAGTCGATATTTACGGTCGATATTTGCATGAAAATATCTTCAAACATTAAATTATATGGACCATGCTACCTATTCAAGGCCACCGTAGCGCAGAGGTTAGCATGTCCGCCTATGACGCTGAAAGCCTGGGTTCGTATGGTTTTCCCCTCCTAATGCTGGCAACATTTGAGGTACAATGTCATGTAAAACTTCTCTCCAAAGAGGTGTCGCACTGCGGCACGCCGTTCGGACTCGGCTATAAAAAGGAGGCCCCTTATCATTGAGCTTTAAACTTGAATCGGACTGCACTCATTGATATGTGAGAAGTTTGCCCCTGTTCCTTAGTGGAATATTCATGGGCATAATTTGCAAATTTGCATTTGCTACCGATTCAAACAAAGATTTCATGCTTTTTTCTTAATCCAATTCGGTCTTTAACTAGATAAAACTCCATGTTTTAACAGAATCCATCGTTATGGGTTCCCAAGATTCGGCCCGGGTGCACTTAGCATTCGGGCTCTTAAAAAATCACCCTTTATATGGACATTATATCTAAATCTGAACCGATATTTCCAATTTCCTTAGGCTTCATATCTAGCCCAAAAATAATTTACCATGCCAAATAGTTTCCCTGTGCTTTGTACTCAAATTAACATGGAGAGACAGACTAGCGGCTGGATGGACAGACAGACGGACATAGGTAAATCGAATAAGCATATGATTCCCTAAGTAAGGGTATAAGTATTGTGTGAAATTTTGTAGCTTCTGAATAAAAAAACAAGTAAAAAGGCGTTAAGTTCAGCCGGGCCGAACTTTGGATACCCACCACCTTGGGTATATATGTAAACCACCTTTCGTCAAAATCCGGGGATAAATGCATATCTTATGCCCCATAGCAGCTATATCGAAATATGTTCCGATTGGGACAAAATGCTAATAAGAACAAGTCATTGTTCAATTGTGTAAAATAAAATTTTGATTCTTCTAGTAGCTATATCTAAAAAAAACCGATCTGAACCACATACGACATGGATGTCGAAAAGCCGAACATATGTAACTGTGTCAAATTTCAGTGAAATCGGATTATAAATGCGTCTTTTATTGGGCCAAGACTTTAAATCGAGATATCGGTCTATATGGCATGCTATGTCCAAATCTGGACCGATTGTCCCAAATTTTGGCGACATCGGAAATAAATGCGCTTTTTATGGGCTCAAAACCTTAAATCGAGAGATCGGTCTATATGGCAGCTATATCTAAATCTGGATCGATCTAGGCCATAATGATGAAGGTTTTCAAAGGCTTAACATAACTCAGTCTCAAATTTCAGCAAAATAGGATAATAAATGTGGCTTTTATGGGTCTAAGACCATAAATCGGCAGATCGGTCTATATGGCAGCTATAACCAAATCTGAACCGATCTAGGCCAAATTGACGAAGGATGTCGAAGGGCCAACACAACTCACTGTTTCAAATTTCAGTAAAATCGGATAATAAATGTGGCTTTTATGAGCCTAAGACCCTAACTCGGCGTATCGTTCTATATGGGGGCTATATCAAGATATAGTCCATCTTCGAAATTAACCTGCTTATAGATAAGAAGAGAATCTGTGCAAAGTTCTAGCTCAATATCTCTATTTTTAAAGACTGTAGCGTGATTTCAACAGACAGACGGACGGACATGGTTAGATCGTCTTAGATTTTTACGCTGATCAAGTATATTTATACTTTATAGGATCGGAATCGGATATTTCGATTTGTTGCAAACGGAATGACAAGATGAATATACCCCCATCCTTCGGTGGTGGATATAAAAACTGATAACAAAAATTCTGACATGTGCAAATATTGTCTTGACATTGATCTATCATGATATTTTCATTTTCAAACGAATCAAGACATTATGCTGCTTATGAACTTCATTTATAATTTCCAAGGAAATTCGCTTTGATTTTTCCAGGCTGTCTCATTTCAAAAAGAACGTGCTTTTCTTTTAGCCTGCTCGGTAAAACCACCAAAAATCTTAATGAGTTTTGTTCTTTATTTGCTGTGGCTTTGTGTTAAAGATTAAAGTTCTGTGCCACGATAGAAATGCATTGGCACAGATTCAAGAAGAGAAAATACACACAAACACACAAAGGAGGAAACGGAACAAAGTCCTGGTGAAAGGACAAATCAACGGTAGCAACTAAACTTTAAGGAAAATGAATGAATTGAATTGTGGAAATTTAACTGTTATACACTTAACAGCATTGCCCATGTAGAGGGAGAAGGCAAAGAGAGTAGAGATATTACCTTGTAACGTTAATGGTTTTGAAAAGGGCCAGAGAGAATTAAAAATAACGGTTTACAATGAGTCTGCGCCATCTCTCAGGGTACTCAAACTGTTATAATATGTCGATAATGCAGTTGAGGTCGTGTACTTGAAATGCGAATTTACAAATTTCTTAGATATAAAATCAGGTTTCGTGGGATCAGTAAAAACAGTATTGCAGACAACGTGGTTATTATCGGTATCCGCGCGCGTGAACACAATTTTTGGCCACGATAATACGTCCATGGGACGTCCTGGTTATGAAAAGTTCTCAGAACTTCTCAATATAATAACGACATAAACGCGACAACGCCAACGGTAACGCCAACGCCAACGATACAATTATCCGGTCTATACGAGCGACGCGTGGTGTATATGAAATGTCAATTTATGATGCGTGTAAATGTGTGAGTTGTAATTAATAATTAAAGTGTGAAGAAGGCATGGAGGACGTTAGGGATATGCGCTTGTGTGTGTGTGTGCATGGGTATGCCAAGGATAATTACCCTACACAACATCATACTATGGACGGGAATGAATGGGCAATGTTTTTGATGGCTACGAATCGGTGTGAATGTGTGTGCCTAACAGTTTATGTGAAGGTTTTAATTATAGGCAACGCTGGCCAATAACCTATCCCACTAAAAGGTGGCGTTTGGCTAATGTGTTGTTGTTGTTGCAAGTGCCATTTACTGCAATTATGCAAGTTTTATCGATTCAATAAGGCGAGAAGGTTAAAAGTCTTGAGGTGATGGCGTGAATATTAGTATGAGCATGTGCTTGAATGGGAGAGTGTATATGTATGTGATGTATGTGAAGTGATGATGGGGTAATAAATTGTTTAACTACCACAAGCCGGAAGTAAATGAATGTTCCTAATGTAAAAGCCGCAACCTTCAGTCTCGGCAAAATGCCATAAAAATTCATGATTTTTGCCTTAAGATAAGCAAAGAAAGTCAAAAAAGAATTAAAATAAAAAAAAAACAATACTGCAAAATGTCCCATACCCTAGGCCCCAGAGCCAACAACCGCAGTAAGAAACCCCATAATACTAAGTGCCTCGTAAGCTGCTCTCTAAGTGATTTCCAGGTTCATGGTGGCAATTTTTGAATGTGAATTCGAAAAAAAGAAATGCTCTTGAAAGAGGATAGTGAAAGAAAGCCAAACCAAACCAAAAGCTAGTAAACGAAATACAGATAACAAAAAAATAAATATCGTAACATCAAATCAAATGGAATAGTATGTGGTGAAGAAGAAAACAGCGTATTGAAGCATACCCTCAAGTGCAACATTGAAAAAAGGCAAATCGAGAGCTCTTAGTGCAGCACTAGATGGTTTTCCACTTCGTTAAAAAATCATGTGATTGCTTTCCACATTCTAGTTGTTGTTGTTGTAATTTTCAAGGTGTAAATCTAGAATGTGTAGTGTTTTCAAGAATGTGCAAATGGGTGCTTTCCCCATAAAAAAGAGAGAAACATGAAACAAAGTGTAGCGAACAAAGCTTCAAATTGAATTCAAATCAACATTTTAGGCCTAAATTGCTTGGAAACATACAAAAGTAAAAAAGAAACCCAAGAAAAGAAAACAAATCTAAACAAAACAACAATAACCAGCAAAAGTTTTGGAAAAGTTTTCCTTTTGGACCATTTAACAATTAAATATGCAACAAAGGCATCTGACCATAAAAAAAACCAAACGAAATTTATTTTGGTTTCTTTGCATAATTAAGAATTTTCCCATCTATGCATTCTTTACACACACTCTTGAAAAAATCAAAAAAAAAAAAAAAAAACACAAATCTTTCTGAGGATCAATTTATCAAATGTACACTTAAGGAATTTTTATAATGTTTTGACAAGAATATAATTTGTTTTGTCTCTCACACACATACGCATGCCTAAAAATTTGATGTGCCATGGTAAATCAAATCAAAAAGGATATCCATCATATTACAAGGACATTTGGGATTTGCTTTTTTCCTTGTCATGCTATATACATTTTTAAGAAAATTTACAAGGACAAAGGTAATGGATACTACGTGCCTGAAATCTTAATTGATGAAAGGTTGACAAACAATTTAACTATAGAAAAAAGTGGACTACACTAAGGTGAAACGAATCTGATAATTTACAGTTAGCAACCAGAAATGAAGTTATATTAAGTACCTCAGAATAATCGAGAGAGAATGACTTACTGATTCCATCGATTTGCACAGTACTTTGCACAGTTGTTGGAAGTCATAATAGAACAATACGTGCAAAATTTCAGCCAAATCGGACAAAAATTGAGGCTTCCAGGGGCTTAAGAAATCATATCGGGAGATCGGTTTATATGGAAGCTTTATCAGGTTATTGACCGATTTTGACCATACATAGTTGTCGGAAGTCACAATAGAACATTGTAGCCAAGTCGGAAAAAAATTGCGGCTTCCAGGGGCTGCAGAAATCAAATCGGGAGATCGGTTTATATGGATGCTATATCCAAATCTGAACCGTTATGACCCATTTGCAGTTCTCAAAGACCTACATCAATACTTCTGTGCAAAATTTCAAGCGGTTAACTTTATGACCTCTGGCGTGATTTCGACAGACGGACGGACATGGCTAAAAAGCCCCAAAATTTCGAGACGATCAAGAACATATAAACTTTATGGGGTTCTAGATCAATATTTCGAGGTGTTATAAACGGATTGACTAGGTTAGTATGATGGTGGGTATACAACTTGGATAATTTTCATGTTAAACTTTGGTGATTTTCCTTTTCCTCAATGAAATATTCACGGGAAACATTAAATTTTTGGAAGTTAAATTCTTAAGGCTTTGTAGGGCGGAATTCTTACCTTAAGTTAGTTAAGTTAAGCCCCTCCACATATTTCTGCAATTTGGTCAAGATCGATCAAGATTTGCATATAGCTGCCAAATAGACCGATATCTCGATTTAAAGTCTTGGCCCCAAAAAAGGCGCATTTATGATCCGATTGCAATGAAATTTGACACAGTGACTTATCTTGGGCTTTTCGACATTCATATTGTATATGGTTCAGATTGGTTTATTTTTAGATATAGCTACTAAAAAGACCAATATTTTGTTATACACAATTGAACAATGACTTGTATTTATTAGAATTTTGCCCAAATCGGAATATATTTCGTTATAACTGCTATGGGATATATGGTATGCAATTTTCACCGGATTTTGATGAAAGGTGGTTTACATACTTACCCGAGGTGGTGGGTATCCAATGTTCGGCCCGGCCGAACCGGCTTCTTATTAGCGTTGGCCGATTGGGATTGTAAATGGGCCAAATCGGTCCATGTTTGGATATAGCTGCCGTTTTAACCGATCTTGGGTCTTGACTTTTTGAGGCTCTAGAGAGCGCAATTCTCATCCGGTTTAACACAAAACGGTATAACGGCTTCTTCCATGGCCTTCATCATACGTTTGCAACAAACCGATATTCCGATTTTGCTTCTTGAGCCAAAATAATACACATTGACTTTCACAATATTCAACATTAAATTTATTTATGGTCCGAATCGGATTATAACTTGATATAGCACCAATAGCATAACAGTCCTTATTCATTATTCCTTATTTGCCCAAAAAGAGAAACTGCGCAAAGAACTCGACAAATGCGACCAATGGTGGAGGGTATATAAGAACTTAGATCCGGCCGAACTTAGCACGCTCTTACTTGTTTAAATACAAAATTTTATGAAACTTTTTTTTAAACACAAAATTTTAATGACATTTTAAGTCCAGTATTTCAAAGAATGTTATTGATATTTTCTAAAATCTATGTCGATCAAATTTTTGCTTAAGTAAAAATTTCATTAAAAACTTCAATAAAATTTTTTGAAAACAAATTTTAAAAGAAATTTTTTTAAAAACAATTAAATTGTTTCTTATGATATGATTTCAATGAAATTTTTTCTAAAGACAAAATTTCAATGAATTTTTTCTTATAAAACTTTTCTAAATACAAGATTTTAAATAAAATTTTTTTAAAGACTAAATTTGAATGAATTTCTGTTTTTTAATTAATTTATCTTTTTTTGTTGCAAAATTTTTTTTATTTTGTCCGGAGTCGTAATCTAGGATATTTTTCGACACCAACTCCAGGAAAATTGCTCGACTCCGACTTCGCAGCCCTGGTTTTCGCAAGTCCTGAATTTTGTATATTTTTGGAGGAAATATGAGAAAATGTTACAACCGAAATTCTAAAAAAATTTTCTCTGAAAATTTTATTTGCGTTTTAAATTTGATTTGAATAAATAAACAATTATGGGAGGTCATAATATGAAATGCCCATGGATTTTTTTTATATGCTTGGATAACAGTTGCTTTCCTTAGGTGCACAAGACGTCTAATCAGGAAATAGGTTTATAAAGGACCACTCCAGTTGATGAACCGATATGAGCCATACCTAGAGTAAAGGGGAGGGGCTTAAACAAAATTTAGACGGGAGATTTATACTTCATTGGAATTTTGTCTATAGAAAATTCCATTGAAATTTTGTCTTAAGAAAAATTTTCATTGAAATTTTGAAAATTTGAAATTAAAAAAAAAATAATTTTAATTGAAATTTTGTCCGCAGAAAAACTTCTTTCAAATTTTGTCTTTCGAAAAAATTTATTCAAATCTCATCAAAGGAAAAATTTTGTTGACATTTTGGCTTAGAAAAAATAGAATTGAAAAGGGAGGAAACTAAACAAAATATTGACTTGAGACAAATACTTCTTGGAAATAGAAAAAATTTCATTGATATTGAAAAAAAAAATTACTAAAATTTAGTCTTTAGAAAAAGTTTCTTTGAAATTTTTTCCTTATAAAAAATTTCATTGAAATTTTTCTTTAGAGAAAATATCCCTGAAATTTTGTCTTTAGAAAAAAAATTTAAATTTTGGCTTCAGAAAAAATTTTATTGAAATTTTGAAAACTTTTATTTTTTGAAAAAAAAAAAAAAACACACAAGTCATTAAAATTTTGTCTTGCATAAAAATGTCACTGAAATTTTTTATATAAAAATGATGTATTTGGGAATAATAATTTAAAAGGGCACGGACCTGAGGCAATTTTTTGAGAATACTAGTCGAACCGTATAAAAAGGAATACAATTTTACACCCGATTTTTACTTTACTTTTAAATACCTATTATTTGATATCCATATTGTTCCAATTGGTAAATATGCCCCGAAGGGGGGTTTTGGAGGTTGGGGAGGCGCCTTTGACACCATGGAATACATTTTTATTTCAGGTTTGTACTCTACTTTCAAATACCTTTCATTTGCTACCCGTATTGCCCTAAGCGGTGAAAGTGTCCTGTTAGGGGTTTTTGGTGGTGGAGCACCCCCAAACCCTTATGATGAAATTTGTATATCAAGTTCTTACTCTACACTTAAATAACTTTCATTTGATAGCCATATTGTCCCCATCGGTAAATATGCCCGTTCGGGTGGGTTTTGGAATGGGGCGTTCCCCCAGGTTATTTGACCCAAAAATTTTATACCAATTTCGTGTTTTTGGGGTACCATAAGGTGGCATACAAAATTTCGCTTAAATCGGTGCACCCATCTTCGAGATCGGGCGTTTTTGAAAATGATGGTAAGGGGGGTCAAGCTCTACCATCTGTGAAAATCGATTCAGCCGTTTTTGAGTCTATACGGAACAGCCAATCAAACTAACAATCAACATATAAACAAGTAACAAGTAAGAGCGTGCTAAGTTCGGCCAGGCCAAATCTTATATACCCTCCATCATGGATTGGATTTGTCGAGTTCTATGCGCGATATCTCTTTTTAGGCAAACGGAATATTCAATAAGAACTGTTATGCTATTGGAGCTATATCAAGCTAAAGTCCGATTCGGACCATAAATGAATGCTGAACATTGTAGAAGTCATTGTGCGATATTTCAGTTCATTCGGATAAGAATTGCGCCTTCTAGGGGCTCAAGAAGCTAAATAGGGAGAAAGGTTTATATGGGAGCTGTATCAAGCTATTGATCGATTCAGACCATATTAGAATGATATGTTGAAGGTCACGAGAGAAGACCGTTTTACAAAATTTCAGCCAAATCGGACGAGAAGCGCGCTTCTAGAGGCTCAAGAAGTCAAGATCCCAGATTGGTTTGTATGGGAGCTATATCAGGTTCTATACCGATTTACGCCATACAAAGCACAGTTATTGAAAGTCATAACAAAACATCTCATGCAAAATTTCAGCCAAATCGAATGAGAATTGGGCGCTCTATTGACTCGAGAAGTCAAGATCCATAATCGGTTTTTATGACAGCTACACCAGATTATGAACTAATTTGAATCACGCTTAGCACAGTTGTTGAAAGTGATATCAAAACACTATCTACTAAATTTCGGATGAGAATTGCGCCCTCTAGGGGCTCAAGATTCAAGACGCAAGATCGGTTTATATGGCAGCTATATCAAAAGATGTACCGATTTGAACCATACTTATCGCAATTGTTGGAAGTGATACCAAAACACCACGTGCAAAATTTCAGTTAAATCGGACGAGAATTGCGCCCTCTAGGCGCTCAAGAAGTCAAGACCCAAGATCGGTTTATATGGCAGCTATATCAACACATGAACCGATTTGGCCCATTTACAAACCCAACCGACCTACACGAAAAAAGAGTATTTGTGCAAAATTTCAAGCGGCTAGCTTTACTCCTTCGAAAGATAGCTAGCTTTCGACAGACAGACGGGCGGACGGACTATCAAGGATATGTATACTTTAAGGGGTCTCAGACGCATATTTCGAGGTGTTACTAACAGATTGACGAAATTAGTATACCCCCATCCTATGGTGGTGGGTATAAAAAGGCATTAAGTTTGGCCGGGCCGAACTTTGGACACCCACCTACTTGGGTATATATGTAAATCCCATTTCGTCACAATCCGGTGAAAATTGGATAACTTAAGCACCAAAATTCGGCACTGACATTGAGGGGTCTTCTGGCAGATATATCCAATTATAAACCGATCTGAACCTTATTCAGTTCAGATGTCGGGAGGCTTAAAATAACCCGCTATTTCAAATTTAAATGAAATCGGGTAATATATAAAGTATTATGGGCTCAAGAAGTCAAGACCCAAGATCGGTTTTTATGGCAGCTATATCTTCATATAGTCCGATTAGAACCATA